>NC_134862.1:13042500-13072500 GCF_049852395.1 Peromyscus maniculatus bairdii
TTCTTAATTAGTGAGATTGCCCTTTATTCTTTATTGCTAAGAACTTTGGAAATAAGTAAAGACCATGTAACTGAGAACAAACAATCTGTTTAGTCATAAATTTCTGTAGCAAGGGAGTTGGCCACCAGCCCTTGAGCTTGGCAGAGACTCAAAGGAAGGCTGGGGCAGGAGAAAACATTGAGATAAAAAAGGAGAGACCAAGGGAAGGCTTCAAGTCACACTAACAGGTGGTTGGCATGAGGACAGGGAAGTGAGCTAGGCAGAAGTAAAGCATCTCATATGATCCGTTTGGGGACCACACTTGACTTTCTGGGGTTATTCCTGAACTGGAGAAGATGGTGGATGGAGGAAAAACAAGAGACGCTGCTGAACATAGATCAAGCCCTGGCCACAGGTGAGGAGTTCTTGAGGAATTGATTACACTTGGACCATGATGGAACAATAAGGCAGAAGTGTGACTTGGCTTCCTGGAATGACTGAAATGATGTACACCTTGTATTATAGGTGACTTGAACATCGGTCACTTGTATATTATTCAGTCTCTTGATCCCTTCCATTGTTCAATATCTTCTACATAAAGCTTAACCAATTCAGAGGAGGACAGAAATTCAAGTAGGCCCTCTGAGACTGGTGGAATAGTTTTTGCCATGTCCTCTAGGATGAGGTCATCTCGGACCTCATTATTGTCCTCATTATCATAAGGACAATTATCCAACAAGAGAATGCTGCATAGGAGGGAGTAGACTCCATGTAGAATGCAACAGATCAGCAGAAAAACAATGTAACAGAAAAAAGGTCCAATTAATAGGACCATCTAGATGGCTCAGTGTTTAAGATGGCCCTTGCTGTTTTGTAGAAGAACTAATTTTATCTCCTAGCACCCTAATGGAATCTCATAACCATACATAATTCCAGTTCTTGGGAATCCAACCTTCTAAGTGAGCACCAGGCAGGCACATGGTGCACATACACACATGCAGGCAAAACACCTCCTCACATAAAATAAATAAATCTTATTTTTAAAAAGAACAGTGAATAGTCCCTGTAAGATGCTTCAAACCAACAGCTTGACTTAGACCAGGAATGAATCGATATAGGACACAGACCGATCAACACTGGCTCATTGATTGTGGGCATGATGGGACCACCTGCCTCAGGATCCTGCTGCTTTGATGGACTATGCCCTTGAAATGTAAGCCAAAACACACCCTTTTTTCCTTAAGTTGATTTCATCAGAGCACTTAATCACTACAACAGATGAAGAAACTAAGACAGAAAATGGTATGGAGAGGTGAGACTGTTTCTGTGATCAACCTTATCATGTGTTTCTTAGGCCTTTGGAACTGTTTTGTGATGGGAGTATTAAAAGAATTTGGAAATGGGGACTATGAAAGCCCCTAGTGTCCTGTAAGCAGAGTTTAATGGGTCCTTCCAGTGAGAGCTTGGAAGACAAGAATGCTGAGAGAAAGGCAGACAGTCGGAGCCAGATCATGAGGATTTGGAAGAAAGCAAAGACTGAGAAAAGGGGTAGGTACCATTTGTGTGAGATGGGCAGGTTCTTGCTTCATTTTGCCTATATCTGTGGGCCCCGGCCCCCCACTGTGAGTGGCTGCCACCTTACTTGCCGACCTTGACCAGATGTCCTCCCTATTCAGATTTCCTGCTGGTTTCCTTCTCACCAAATGATCATGTGAGAGATCACCGGAGGTTCTTTGTTCCTGTATCCTGCATTTGGTGTAAACAGCTTAGATGTGAGAATGTAGAACATTCCTTAGCAAACTTCTGCCCCCCGGGGATCCTCCATTGTGCTGTAAGCCTGTATTTAATGTTTCCTCCCTCTTTCAATAAACAGCATTTGGCATTTCAGCCATGGCGAATGACTCACTGTCTCTTGTCTCTTATTTTCTAATCCACAGCCCCTTGCTCGGACATGGTGAACGGGTGTCAGTAACGCGGGTGTTACCGCAACATATATCCTGAAAATTTGATTGAAGATGAGTTTAAATATACTTGACTAAGTCTTTAGCATCTCAAGGCAGAAGAGCATCCAGCCTGAGATGCTAGGCTGAGAAAGCAACTGTACATTTGAGGGAAAAATGTTCTTCCAGGAGTAGTTCAAGAAACATAGTCTATCTGCCATTATTATTTCCATTTTTGAATTAGGTCTCCAATTTCAGATTTAAATCCAACAACAAAACTGAAAATGAAATAATAACTTATGACAAGATTCTTATGAATATGGTCAGAAAGTATGCCCTAGTCTGTCTTGAAAATCTCTTACAGGCATCTGTTGTGTTTACATGAGTAAATTATAATTCCAACAGCAGAATGATTTTGACATACATTTGTGATTTTTTTTCTTGGCCCTTCTCTAGGGGACATTCTTCAGTTTCCTCTCCAGCTCACTCTGATCATTTGACGCTTAGCTTTGGAAGTCTGCACACAATCTGTCATCAGATACACTGGGTCACATGCTTTCAAAACAATTCTGAATATGGTTATGTTACTTGCTGGCCCCAGCTTTTTGTAGAAAAACGTTCTCATCAGTTTAGTTTCTCAGTTTCCCCTCTTCAGCTGCCTGTATACTCCATTCATGGTGGCAAAGAAACTGGCATTAAGGACATTAGGGTGGCTGCTGACAGATGAGAGAAAGTAGGAGTGGGAGTTGGTGGAGTTGAGGAAGGAAGAGGACAGAGTATGAGAAGTGAGACCACTAGCAGACAACATGGCAGATTTACCAGGAAGATGAACCTGGTGTTTTGTTTAAGTTAGTCTTGTTCCTCATTAACTTTTGCCAAAGTCTCTCAGAGAAGAATTATCTACTCAGAATTTTGTTTGAAAGGTATTTGCTTCCAATCCAATCAAACTTACCCCTGGAAGAACCTCACAAATCATATTTACTTTTTTCTAAGGTTTGTTCCAAGTGAACAATTTTTTTTTTCAGCCAAGACTTCTCCAGAGCAGCCACAGGATGCCTAAGGCATGCCTGGCAGAAGCAAGTCATTTGGAGAGAAAAGAAGAATTCAGTGTATAATGAGGGAACAGATCAGGGCAACCTGGAGTGCAACCTGGAGGAGGTGGGATTTAGACACAGACAACCCAAGGAGACTCAGCTCAGAAGGAATGTGATGTTCACATACCATGGTCCAGCTGTGCAATGTGATGATTGTCCCTCTTGAAATGTAGCCCAGATGTGATCTATCCCCAGCAGATAAGCCAAAAAAGAGCAGCAACAAAGCGAGAAGATCATTTTCTTCAGTTCAGAGCTAAGTAAGCACTTAAACAGAAATAGTAAAATGTTCTGAAAACCTCTTCTAATTCTATTAGTTCTTTACGACGACATTGGTCCAGGCAGATAGCAGTCTAGTGGGAATCATAAACCTATCATCTGTGAAGGTGGCTTCAACAGTAAGCTTTGGAGTGTCTATCTCCACGTTCTACCCTGACCTCCCCCCCTTCTTATGATGAGCGGCATTTTTAAATAGCACAATCTAAACCGGAAATGTAAAAGGGAGTAAAAAGAAGATGAGCAGACATGGGCTGGCTCCATCAAAGATATCAGTCAGAAGGGAACCATGACAAAGCCTACTTAGCAAACTGAATAATGACTAGAAGCCCAATGCAAACACAACGGAATTCAACAAATGCTGACTTAGCAAGCTGAAGCCACAAGACAAAGGGTCTTCATGCACACCGTGTGAGAGGTAAGGTGAGGTCTAGTGGCTAATGTCACAGTAGACATACTTCCTCGATATAAACTATCAGTGATGATAATATTATCAACTTGCCAGGATCCAGAGTCACTATGAGACAATCCTCTAGCAACCTATGGAGGATTATCTAGATCAGGTTACCTCAGGATGTGTCTCTGAGGGATTATCTAAATTAGTTTCATTGAGGTGGGAAGACCCACCTTAATTGTGGGTGGTTGGGTTTTGAGCTAAATAAAAAGAAGAAAGTGAGTCAAATACTAGTATTTGTTTCTCTCTCTCTGCTTCCTGACTGAGGATGTGATGCAAGCATCTGCACCATGCCTTTTCCACCATGATGGAGTGGACCATCAAACTGTGAGCCAAAGCAAAGCCTTCTTTCCTTCTTTATGTTGTACCATCAAGCATTTTGTCACAGCAATGAGATCATTGGCTAGTCTACTACCCTTGAAGTAACTCTTCCTCAGCCAAACATCATTCCCTGTCCAACCCTTGCCTATGGAGTCTGGGAATCTCCACAGCCTTTCTTCCTCCCTCCTCTGTCCCTTCCATCATGCCAGCAGCATTTCTTCTGAAGTATTTGGCTGCACAGGCCACACACCTGATCTCCTCAGTGCATGATTGTCTGGCCATAAATCAGGTCCTGTTTCCAGGGCTACACCATCAAGATATGCTGAAAAAAATCTTCTAAATTATCAACAGTTGGTTTCTTTCTGCTAAGAAGTTCCTTCTCATTTGAATTTTTCCAAAGCAACAAGAAGAAACAAGGTCAGGACCTCATCATTTCATTCAGAAAATGTGTCACCAAAAAGTCTCTAAGAGCTGGAAGATGGGGACTGCTGAGAAATAGTATCTTCTGGACAAGACAGAGCTGGTGAACTCATAGCAGCTGTGGTTACCTACAAGGACTGCTGGGAAATAATATCTTCTGATCAGGACAGAGCTGGTGAGCTCACAGCAGCTGTGGTTTCCTGCATAAGACCTGTTCTAGATCAAACTAGTCAATATCCCAGCCTCGGGAAGCCCACATGAGACCCCACCCCCTCTCTGAGATGCTATTGATAGTTGAAGGCTATTAGAGGAGAGAAAATGTGTCGTTCATGGATTTGTTCCCTGATAAATCACACCTGCTATAGTGGATGGTCCTGCATACATTTGTGTAAATGAAGCACTAATTGGATTCAGAGGATTACAAATAGATAGATAGATAGATAGATAGATAGATAGATAGATAGATAGATAGAAGAGAACAAAAGGAGGGAGATGTAAGGGTAGAGGAAGTAGCAAGGGGTGGATTGTAAATGTAACCAACCGTCTTATTAAATAAGAAACACAGAACCAATGTAAAGAAGAAAGCCAAGAGGTCAGAGCTCAGAGCTAAAACCTTACCCTTCCTCCTGCGGTTGTCCTACCTCTCCGAAAAAGAGACCTACTTCCTGTGTGTTTGTCTTTATATAGTCTTTCTGTTCTGCCTTCTCATTGGTTGTAAACCCAAACACATGACTTCCTCATCACTGCCTGTATGTACAGCCCTCCAGGTCTTCTATGGTATTGAGATTAAAGGTGTGTGTCTCCAATGCTGGCTGTATCCTTGACCACACAGAGATCTACCTAGCTCTTCTACCAAGTGCTGGGATTAAAGGCATATGCCACAAACGCCCAGCTCTGCTATGGCTTGTTATTAGCTCTGACCTCCAAGTAACTTTATTTATTAACATACAACTAAAATCACATTTCAGTACAAATAAAATACCACCATAGTGGATATGATCAAAATGCATTGAAAACGTGCATAAAATTCTTAAAGAATAAATACTTTAAAATAAATAAAGAAAGTTAATTTAGAGATATCCTACTTGATTAATTCCAAGTTCCCCCAAAATAGAACAACATCATTTTAGTAAGTCATGTGCCCGTTTACAAGGGTCTCCTCTCCTGAGAAAACAAATTGGCTCATAAAGTTGGGAGGTATCTGTACTTTGGTTTGTCATGAGCTCTTTTTCTGGGGTGAGTAATGGTGAGTAGATGTGTGTATTGCATCTACCCAGGAAATGTCTGTCACACAGTGCATGAAAGTGATAAAGTGACAGTATTGATTGGCCTGGCAAGGCATGTCCCTTGGATGCAATGGTGCTGTAAGTGTCATAGCAACAACAAAATACTTTTATTAGGGTTACTTACAAGAATATGGGTGACGGAGTTGCTTACAAGAGCAGAAATGACTCAAACGCAGCTGCATCACCAAAGCCCACCCCAGCATGAGTGACAGCTCATAAGAGCTGGAAACCTGGAGCACATGGCACAGCCTGCTGGCATCTCAATGACTTGGGGATGTCCTTGCAAAGGGGCTTGGCTAGTTTAAACTTTACCCTCCCAGGCAGCTCTGCCGGTTTCTGCTTCTTCCAGGCACATGTTCTGGTCTCAGAGTCTTGTTTCAGCTTTGCTTATCTAAGGGCCAGTCTCAGATGGCTTTTTATTTACTCTTGGGAGCCAGGGACCTAGTGAATCTGGTCCATTTCAGGGACTTGCTGAAGCTATTTTCAGCTGTTTATCTTCTTCTGTCTTAAGGAACTCCTTAAGGTCAGACTGCTTCAATCTAGAAAGAAATGGCTACACAACACTCCACCCCTTCCTCCAGCTCTTGAGTTCTTTCTTCCCTGTCTTCCACAATAATCCCTGGGCCTGGGATGGAGTAACTATAGGAATCCATCTATGACTACGATTAGGCCCTTGTGCTACAGTAACAGTCGCTTGTCCTCAGGGGCTTCACTAGCGGTTATGAGGCTAACAACAGCAGTGATTTACAGGTGTAAACACAAATGTTCAGAATGCATGTTGACAGTCACATCACATCCAGCTAATAAAACAATAGAAGTTGCCACCCTATTGGGACCTATGACCTCCCCAGCTACAGATTTTTGGCCTAGCTTTCAGTACCAGGTGTGAATTTCCTCTTGCAGAGCAGACCTTAAATCCAATTGGAAAGCTGCTGGTCTTACATGTGATAGCCAAGCCACTATTGCACAAGCAGGCACATCTTGCCTGGCATGGTGGTATGCATAGCCGATCAGGAATGTTGATGACTATTCTGTACCAGCAGCCCACCTAACACACTCCAGCACTATGAAAACTAGAAACCAGGTCAGTCCCAGCTTAATTTCTCCATGTCCTGCAGTCAAAGTATATGGTATCTTCAGCAATAGGGTCTCACCATTTAATGAGATACATACAACCAACAGTAGTAGCAATAGCCTTTATGGTTTATGGGCCCTCAGGGGCTTCCCTGGCCAACAACTCATAAAGAGGTAGCCCACCCCTGAAATTGGGATTTTCATTCAATAACCTTGTCAATAACTTTTAGGCCTCCTGCAGGCCTCTCTGCTATTGCAACAAACTGAATCAGACCAAATTGGAAAGCCCAGGTTTAATGGGTAAAGTGCTCCCAGGTAATTTCCAGGCCCTACAGAAAGGAGATGGGGACACAAGACCAGAAGAACCACGAGTCTGTTTTCAGGGATGCTGCTTATATATCCCCTGTGGGAGTTGTCCTGAGCATCTCTGGGGGAGGAGCTGTGTTTGGCAGGCTCTGAAGGGGTGAGTTTGGGGAGGAGCTGTGTGAGGTGGAGCTCCCACCCAACCATTCCAGACTCTTTGGGTATAGGGATGCTAGGGTGCCAGGGGTTGAGGTGGAGCTCCCATCCAAACACTTATAGCCTCTAGGAGTTTCTTTTTCTACCTATTTAGACTCTTTAGCTACTGTTTTAACAACCTATTTATTTCTTTCAGCTAACCCAGCCCCAGTGAGGTTGTAAGGTAGGAGGAAGGACCATTTTACTTGACTGTCTTCACAGCCCAGTTCTATACATCAATGTTAATAAAATGGCTACCCCAGTCACCCTCTATTCTATTCTTCATGAGGTTACTTACTTGGGTAAGACCCTTAATGGTGGCTTCACTTATTTGTTGATTGTGCAGAAATGCTTGTAAGAGGCCTGTTGCAGTGTCCACATGGGTGAAAGCATATTTGCCTCCCTCACTGACAGGCATAGGCCCTGTGAACTCTACTTGCCATTCTCTCATGAGACAGGTTGATTTGTGTGCATGTTCTACCAGGGCATCTATTTGTCAAGGCTGTAATCAGGAAACAGGTCTTACATGTTTGGACAGCACACAAAATGTCAGAATATCTCACAGAAATGCCAGCAGCATTAGACATTTTCCAACCTATATTGGTTCTCCTATGACTAGACTTTGTATGTACCCAGTGGGCAGCTTCCAACGGTACCTGGAGGGAAATGGTCCATAGCTTAGTAAGGGCATCTGCTTCATGATTCCCAGGGGGACTTAGTGGGCTGTGGATTATCACATAGAAAATTGCCAGGAGTTATGATTCCTGTTGAACTCTATTATATATTTTTTTCCACATTTGTTGCCCCCACCATGGCTGACCGAGTACCTGCCAGTCCTTTTTTTCCCACAGGGCCATCTATAAAGTGAGGCCTCTATCTACAGCTCCACTGCCAGTATAGATCATCATGAACCAAGTCTCATGCGTTATTACTATCCATACCACTCTTAACTTGGCCCATTGGCTATTTTTTTTCTTCTTCCTTTTTTAGTCACATAGCATTTGTATTGCTACAGTTGCCCATTCTCCTTTGGTGTGCCTATTAGTACCATCTACGTACCAAGCATCTACAGAGATGGCAGGTATCCCTTCCAGCAAATTATCTGGCTTAGCTGTTGGTTGAGTGGTTTAATAGACACTGGTCCTAGAACAGCCTTCATGGTGTTTTGATGAGGTTTGCAGACATCACACCTCACTACTGTATGTGTTCATCTCACCTTTGTAGAATTTGATTTTGTGCCACAGCAGAAGGAGGTTAACCAGAAGGCCTTCAATCCAGCCCCTTTCAGGTAATCTGTTTTTACAGTCAAGGGTTTGATGGGTTATGGATTCTCTCTGCTGCACAGCTTTATATGCTTCTCATAGTTGCTATTCTAGCACTGTGCTCCTTTCTAAGATGGAGACCAAGGCTCCATTATGACCATTTGTTCAGGTTGCCTTTGCCATAGGCCCCAGCTAGAGTCTTCTGAACTCTTGGTGACTTCTAACAGGAAGGGACACTGAGGTAGTGGGGCACACATCTGCTTAGCCTGTCCTATAAGGCCTTTGGGCATCTTTGTTCCAAGCCTATATGTTACACTTCTTTATCAAGTTTTACAGAGGATAGGAAGCTTGGGATATGGAGATGAAAATCTTCCAATATCCCCAAAGCCCCCCAAATGCCTGGATCTTCTTTACATTAACAGACACAGAGTGTTGGAAGAGTTTATCGATGTCTTACCAGACCATAATACTTGCAAGAATTTCACAGGTGTGTCTAGCCCTTGTACCTGTACAGACTGATCACTCATTCCCATTCCTTTAGACCACTGACTCTCAAGCTGTGGGTCATGACCCCTCTGGGGGTCAAATGACCCTTTCACAGAGGTCACCTGAGATAATCTGCATATCAGATATTTATATTATGATTGATAACAGCAGCAAAATTACAATTATGAAGTAGCAACAAAAATCATTTTATGGTTGAGGTGTCACCACATCCTTAGCAACTGTATCATGTTTTTTTGCAGTATTAGGAAGGTTGAGAACTACACTTTAGATGCACCTGTGTGTTCTTTAAATACTTTTCCAATCTGTAAGAAGTTAACAGAAGTCATCATATAACAAAACCCTTTCCAGAGGGCAGGACAAGGTACAATCCTGAACTACGGCCATCACATAAAAAAAAGGGGTTACAAAAATAACCTTGGTGAATGTCTTAGTCATTGTTCCATAGCTGCTAAGAGACACCATGGCTATGGCAAGTCTTATAAAGGACAACCTTTAATTGGAGCTGACTTACAGCTCAGAAGTTTAGTCCACTGTCATCATGGCAGGGAGTATAGTGACACCCAGGCAGACATGGTTCTGGAGAAGGAGCAGAGAGTTCCACATCTGGATCCTCTGGCAATAGGAAGAGAGACACTGGGACTGGCTTGGGCTTTTGAAACCACAAAACCCACCCCCAGTGGCACACTTCCTCCAACCAGTCCACACCTCCTAATCCTTCTCATGTAGTGCCATTTCCTGATGACCAAGCCTTCAAATATGTGAGCCTATGGGAGCTCTTATTCAAACCACCACAGTGATGCACTCTGAAAATCTGTTGTCGTATGTTCTGAGCAAGTGTAAGGTGATCTCAAAAGTTCACAACTAAGAATATACTACAGTTGAACATAAACACGGTCTAATATAACATGGAAAGGCCCCATCCAATTATATCAATTGTTTCCTCAACCAGTCAAGGTTTAGTACAAAAGTATGAATAGGAGGTGCTAACTTAATTAGCTCCCTGTAATTCAAAGTCATTCTCTCTGAGCCATTATGTTTCCATATCCTGGAGCTCTTCCATGCACCATCCCCACATTTCTCCATGCCAGGTGAACTCGGTGGGCCAGACTTAACTGATCAACCTATCACCCAGGATCAAGGGAGAACACAGCCCTGCTTGCTCCTGCTGCACCTTCTGGCTCACTGGGTCCAAGAGACCCTGGTTTGTAGCTGTTGTCGCCTCATTCCCCACTCCCAGCTGTTGGGAGAGATCCTGGCTGGGCAAACCATCTACACCCCTAGCACAACCTTCTGCTAGAGTCCCCTCCTTAGGCTGTGGGGATAATTGCCCACCCCTGCAACAGACTTGATCCTCTTCCCCGGTGTTGTTCTGTTTTCTCTGAACAGCTCTTCTGGCTCCAAAGCCTCCGAAGCTCCTTAGCACAGAATTCAGCTTTCTATAGTTTTGTCCTGGGGAACTCAAGCTCAACACAAATCTTGCCACATTGATCAATTAATTCAGCCAGAACTTTCCCCCTGTTTTGCATTTTTCTTTTCTTATCTCCTTTAGGCTGCTCTTTTACTTTTTGGACACTCTTTACATGCTGTTCTAAGCCACTGGGATCAGCCAAGGCCTTTCCTACTTTATAAAGACTTTGACCTACCAAAGCCACCAAAGCCCCATACCATCTCCAAGTCCCCACTTAATCAACCTTTTCTTTAACATCTCAGTGAACACAGTTCTATGTGGTCTAGAGTACTGGGATTCCAACACAGTGTTTCTAATAGTTCCTTCCGTCAGTAGTGTCTGTCCCTCCTCTGTGGTCCTTCAGACCCTGTTACTAGTGGGAACCTCAAACAGAGATAACCAAGTGTTCCTAATGGCTCTGATAAGCCAGTCCATCAGGAACTGATTTCACTCACACTGTCTCAGGTTATGCAACCTTTGACTTAAGGAGCGATAGATAGTTAAATTTCTCAGTTTTTCTGCCTCTACAGAGACTGATTGCATTCACTCCCATGTCCCATGGCCTCACAGACCAGGCTGTGACAGCTCTTTCATGGTTTGTTTAAAACTATTACCTAATTCCAGCAGCTCAAGAACTGAGTGTTTCCTGATGACCTTGGTCTCCTACACTGGACCATTGTAAAGACCCCAATGAACAAGTTAAAGCACAGATTTTCCCTCTTTTTCCAGCAAAGGTTGGACCTGTGGGGTATCTTCTATCACTTTTACCACTTCTCTCTCTTCCTCTCATTTATCTAAATTACTTGTTGGATCAGAGATTAACACAGAGGATGCTGGTTTCATCGGCCTCTATGTTGCAGTTTCTCCTTTACACAACAAGTTCCTGCTTGGCCACCATCTTGGGCTCAGATACATTTCTAACTATAGATAAGAGTAGCCAGACAACCTCCCTTTCTAATTGTCAACTATTTCAGCCCCTGTGCACTAATCTCAAAGACTGTAAAATGACCTCTAAACCAGTGGTTCTCAACCTGTAGGTCATGACCCCTTTTGGAGTCAAACAACCTTTTTAAAGTGGTCACATATCAGATATCCTGTATATCAGATATTTTCATTGTGACTAATAAGAGTAGCAAAATTACAGTTATGAAGTAGCAATGAAAATGATTTTGTGGTCGGGGTCATCACAACATGAGGAACTGTATTAAAGGGTCAAAACATTAGGAATACTGAGAACCATTGCTCTTACCCCTTAACTGGTTTCAGGGCATCTCTGTAGTCACGGGGTAAATGCCACTTATCAAGCAGGCACACCACTCCATACCACTAAGATGAAGATTTCCATCCTGACATTCCTCCCTCAGACAGTCCTAACACTGTTGGCTCAGCCTTAGTGGCACATTTCCCTACCTATATCACGAACCACACCACTGCCACCACAGCCACCAGGAAGGGACTTTGTGTAGAAACGTCCTTAGCATATGCTCCCCTTGAGGCTGCTTAGCCTCAGCTGCATACCTGACTAGCCATATTGGGGACCATGCCCGCATTCCTCCACAACTCATCTTCAGTTCTGTCCAGTCCCTGTTTAGCACCAATTACATTGCATGACAACTGTTCCTGGGAGATGCAACACACACATATCTGCTCACACCAGATAGGAAGCCCACAACAAATCAAAGTACAAATGCCACCAAAATCCAACTTGGTGAACCAATGAGTCTTATTGGGATATAGTAACATGGGTGAAGGATTACCTCATAGGAGTATAAATGACTCAAAGACAGCAGTATCACCAAGCCCCACCCCAGCATGAGTGACAGCTCATATAAGCTGGAAACCTGTAGCATACTGCACAGCCTAACAGGTTGGAGAATATCCTTTCCAGGGGCTTCAGTAGCTTGGCTGGTTTCTTCTCTGAGGCAGCTGGTCTGGTCTCAGTCTACTTTGCAGCTTGGTTCCTCTGGGAATAACTCTCAGTAGGCTTTATTAATTACTTTTGGGAGGGAGGAGCCTTGTGAATCCAGTTAGCTCCAGGGACTTCCTGGAGCTAATTTGAGTTGTTTACTTTCTGTCTTAGGGAGCCTCTCTACAGGATGGAATGTTTCAGTCATGGCAGAAACTGCTACACAACAGCAGGACTCACATCTGGGCAATATTAACAATTACTTTTCTCCTTCCAGACCCTTCCAGCACTTTGAAAGCTAGCCAGCAGAGATGAAGCTTCTAGATGGGTACCATCTTGGCTATTCATATTCTATCACTCAAGTATGTGGCGTCTTCATCAATAAGGACTTACTGTCTAGTTCTGGGGGATAACCAAGAACAATGACAATAGCCTGTAATGTTTGGAAGACTATGGGACCTCACTAGGCAACAACTACAAAAATGGTAACCCATTTCTGACACTGGGCTATCTTTTTGTTTGGTTTGGGTTTGTTTTTTGATAGCCCATGGTGTCTAGTAGAGGCAATGTCACCCTATTATGGGGTGACTCCATTTGAACTCTTTTTATATGTATGCATTTTAGGAAGCATCTTTAATAGTAGATTTCTTTATGACCTTTACACAAGGTCATTAGCTTTTCTTCTCCCTCATATCCCCTCCTGATGTAACTTTTCCTGTTCTCTTATTTCTTTTCACCCCTTTACACCACTGCATTCTACTTCCCCTGTCTTGAATATATCCATGGCACCTTACTGATTTCATGACTCTATAGGTATTCCAAATGGAATCTACATATTTGAAGATTCAAAGGTAACATTCATAAATGATACAAAACATGAGACATTTGTATTTCTGAGTCTGGATTACCTCACTCAAAATGGTTTCCTAAGGCTGGATCAAGTGGTAGATCTGTTTCTAGCTTTTTGAGGAATCTCCACTCTGATTTCCATAGGATTGTGCACCATCTTGCAATCCTAAGAACAATGAATTAATACTCCACTTTCACCTCATTCACGTCAGCATTAGTAGTCATTTATTTGTTTTCTTTTTTCTTTTTGGGGGGGTTGGTTTGCTTTGAGACAAGTTCTCACTATGTAACTACGTAACTCTGTAACTCACTATGTAGTCCAGGTTTAACCTGAATTCACAAAGATCCAGCTGCTGCTGCCACCTGAGTATTGAAAGATGTGTCCCACCATGCCTGATTTTATTTTCAATCTTGACTTTTCTGACTGGGAAAAGATGAAATCTCAAAGTAGTTTTAATTTACATTTCCCTGATGTCTAAGAATGTTGACCATTTTTTAATGTTTTTCAACCCTTTGTATTTTATCTTTTGAGAATTTTCTGTTTAGGAATTCCATGCCTCATTTGTTAGGTTGTTGGTCTGTTTGGTATTTATTTAATTGTTTTAGTTTTTTTGTATATTCTAGACACTAACCATGTGTCAGATGTATAGCCAGTAAAGATTTTTTCCCCATTTTGTAGGCTGGTCCTTCCCTCTAAAGATGGTGTCCTTTGCTATACAATAGCTTTTTAGCTCCAAAAGACCCTATTTATTAATTTTTGATTTTAATACCTATGCTAACAAGATCCTGTCCAGATAGGTTTTTGCTGTACCTAAGTCCAAGCAGATTCCCTGCTTTTTCTTCTAACAGATTTAAGATACAAGGTCTTAAATGAAAGTCCTTGATCCGTTTGGAGTTGGGTCTTGTGCAGGGTGAAAAAAGAGGAAGAAGAATCATTCTTCTACATGTAGCTAGCCAGTTTGAAAAGCACCATTTGTTGAAAATATCTTCTTTCTCCAGTGTATATTTTTGGACTCTTTACCAATAATCAGGTGGCTGTAGGAATGTGGGGTTAGATGTGTCTTCAATTCTTTACCAGTTTTTATAACAGTTCCATGTTGGTCTTATTACTATAGCTTTGTAGAATAACTTGAAATCTGGGACAATGATACACCCATAGGTTTTTGTTGTTCCAGTTTGTTGTGGATATCTTGGGTCTTTGTGTTCCATATGAAATTTATTTTCTCCAATTTATGTGAAGAATTGCACTGTGATTTTGGTGTGGATTTCATTGGATCTGTGGGTTGCTTTTGGTAGGATAGCCATTTTCCTGATATTAATGCGACCAATCCAACCAAGTGCATGGGAGGTCATTCCATCTTCTGCTGTCTTCTTCAATTTCCTTCTTCACTGTCTCTAGATTCTCATTGTAAAAGTCATTCACTTCCACGGTTAGCTTTCTTATGATATTTTTAGGCTATTATCAATAGGATTATTTTTCCAAATACTTCTTGGTATATTTGCTGATTATAAAAAGGAAGGCTAAATTTGGTGTGTTAATTTTGTATCCTGCTACATTGCTGAATATATTTATCAGTTGTGGGAGTTTTTTGGTAGGGTGTAGAATCATGTCATCTGCAAATAAGGATAATTTGACTTCTTCCTTTTCTATTTGTCCTCCTTGCCTCCTCCTCTTGTCTTATTGCTCTAGCTATGACTTCAAGCACTATATTGAACAAAAGGGAGAAGAGTAGATATCTTTGTCTTGCTCCTGATTTTGGTAGAAATTGTTAGGGTTCTGTGATGGAAGATGACTTTGGCAGATCAGGGTCAAGGAAAGTTACAGAAATCACACCACACAGCAGATCTCATGAAAGTGATTTATGCAGGGTGTGAGGAGCAAAAGGTTGCCTCTGAATGGGGATGAGAGAGAGGGAGAGAGAGAGAGGGAGAGAGACAGAGCAAGAGAGTGGGCCATGATGGTGGGGACTTTTTACAGGGTACACATGTTGCATTTAGTGGCTGGTGTTGCATGTGACTCCTGGTGCTGAGTCTCTGAAGGTGGGCTGAGAGTGGACGTGTTTCTGTAATATAGGTGGCTTGTAACAGAAATATTTTGGCTTTTTCTTTGTTTAGTTCATGTTGGCTTTGAGTTTTCTGTATAATGCCTTTATTATATTGAAATATGTTCCCTGTATCCCTAGATTCTCCAGAACTCCTATCATGAAAAGATATTAGATTTTTGTAAAGGGCCTTTTTGTGTCTAATGAGATAATCTTGTGGTTTCTATGCTTAAGTCAATTTATGTGATATATTGTATTTGTTTTACAACTTCATCCCTGTTTTTCTGGGATGAAGCTAAGTTGATTGTGTGGATAATATGTATATGTGTTATTGAAGTTTGTTTGCAAGTATTATATTGATAATTTTACATCTATTTTGTGGGATACCGGCCTATAATTCCTAATTTTTGTTGGATCTCTTTTTCTCTTGAACTTTTTTTTTTTTTTTGAAAATTCTTCTAGGTCATTTTCATTAAGGACCATTACAATGAGATTTGTAGGTTTTTGAAGTATACCCATTTGTGTGTGTGTGTGTGTGTGTGTGTGTGTGTGTGTGTGTGTGTGTGTGTGTGGTTTTTTTATTTCCATTTGGGGGGTCTCATATCTGGAGCTAGTTTGTTAGTTTTCTTCTTTCCTTTCCTTTTCTCTCCTCCTCCTCCTTTTCTTCTTCTTCTTCTTCTTCTTCTTCTTCTTCTTCTTCTTCTTCTTCTTCTTCTTCTTCTTCTTCCTCTTCTTCTTCTCTAACAGAGATGCTTAAAATGTTCACCAGGGAGATAACCCATAGCATGATTAGATGTCAATTTCTGTTTGTCTGGTGTTTAGAACTACAATATCTATCCTGGGTCTTCTGTTTGTCAGTTGCAGTCCCAAAATAGGGAGGGGCCCAAAAGAGGAGATGGTGATCTCTGCTCAGAGCCACAGGGTTTGGGGGAGATCTGAATTGAGGGATAACAGATATCATTCATTTCTTAAAAAAAAATTAATCTTTTCTTAGGCTCTCAACAACATCTTACTTTAGTACATATTATTTTCTAATTGAAGGCTAGTATGAGATTGGTATACAGATAAAAATACAGAAATGCAATAGTTCTGAGGCAGAACTAAAGGGTCTCTATGATTCCCAAAAAGTTCTGGAAATAAACATGGCTAGCTAGAATAGTTACGATACAGTTTTGTTTAACTTTTTTAATACTTCCTTTTTTAAAGTTAATTCGTTTATTTATGTGTGTTTGACTAAGTGTTCATTCATTCATGCCATGGCACACATATGGAGTTCAGAGGAGAATTTGTGGGAATAGTTCACTTTCTTCACTATGTGAGGCCCGGGCATCAAACTGAAGTTGTCAGGCTTGATGACAAACATCTTTACTCTTTAAGGCATCTTGATGACCCTATGTGTGCAGTTCTCTATAAGTGTAATCACAAAGTACTAATATTGGAGTCTAGTGATCCTCAGAACAGAAGTGGTTAAGTATCTGAACAATTAGGACAGAGAGCATCCTTCAGTATAATTTCATTAGAAGTTAAAAATGCAGGGTCGAAGAGAAAGAGCCTTGGATTTAGTGGAGATAGTTCAGGAGGCCCAAAGGTTACCATGGGTCTTCTAATTTTAAATAAACTGTTCTTTCTTCTATGCAATACTTTTTTTGTTCTTTTCTGTTTGATTTTACTCGAATTAATACCTCACCAACACACAGTAGAGAAGTCTATGAATTAGCTCTTGGTCTTCTCACCTACTCATCCAGGTGGTCTTTGAGAAGTTAAGATGTGTCTAGGAAGAAGGGCCAGTCTGTATCATACAGAGTTCTGAACAGAGTTTTCCCCATCCTATGGGTGACCCATACATCTCAACTTTTTCTCATTCATAAAGCTCACTATTACCAATTTCAGTTGAAATTAAGCTTTCCTGAAAATGTGAATTGGAACAATTACTGGAATTTATGTCTCTTCAAAAAAATGTTTAGTTGTAATAAGATATTTACATTAATAGTGGTGTATATGTGCGTGTTCATGCACCTGAGAATGTGGGTGTTTGACTAATGCATGCATGCAGAGATCAGAGCAGTCAGGAGACTTTTCTTTATCACTGCATATTATTGCCTTAATACGGGGACTTTCATTGAGGTTAAAACTCAGCATTTCAGCCACTCTTGGAGGTCAGCAAGCTCTCAAGATCCCTGTCACCAACCCCTAGTACCAGGGCTACCAGCACATAGACTTGCCCAGCATTTATATGAGTCATGGGTACTTGAACTCAGGTCTTCATATTTATTTGCATAATGTTTTATCATGTACTTTAAACATGCATCTACAGTTATATTTATATTTCAAGTATTTTATAAATATGTAAAGCTCCATGACAACTTATTCTATCTGTTTGATGGCTGAAAGATTGTGATAGAGGGGGGAATTCAACAGGTTAAACTCCTTATGGTATAATCTAAACTAATAAGTAACAGGTAAGAATATTGACTGATATGGAATTAGCTGAAACCAGTTCATTGAGAGAGTCAGCTGGCTCATGTCAAGAAAATGTAGTTGTTTTAATATTACATGTACACACTCATGAACCTGCACAAACACATGCACACAGACATGCGCACACATGCATGCACACTCCTCCGTACACCACTTCCTAAGCTTCGTGCTGCCTCTTGGTTGGCATCTCTCTATGAGAAATAAATTGCATGTTGTCAAACAAAGCATGCACATTGGAGATCTTGTCACCTACATCTTCAAAAGCAGCAGCTGCCCTTGTACAATTGCTATTTTCCTTCCTCTACTTAATTCATGATGGCCAGCTGGTCTCCACACAAAGCCACTTCATTTTATTCAACCTGAAAAATCACAAAATAGAGAATTTCTGGAGGATGCTTCATAGTAAACCCAAGAATGAAAAGAACTGGGGGTGGGGTGGAGCTACAGACACACAGGGAGCCATGGGAACCAAATGGCACGTTCCAGTATAGACAGTTGTGAAAATAAGTGTCAGAGTGAGAAGAGAATAAGAAGAAGCACTTATTGAGGGCTTAGTATGTGTCGGGTCCTGACACAAAGGCTTTTCATGTAATGACACCTCAGTCCTGTGAGAACGGACAGTTATTAACAACCTGCTACAGATGGGGACCCAAGGGGTAATGAGTATTTATGGGAAGTCATAGAGGTAAAGCCGTGCAGACAAGAAGTCTTATCCAGGCAGTGCTTCTAAAGGCAGTGTGGTAGGCAAGGGCACATAGGGATGTCCTGGAGAAAGAACAGATTGAATACTGAAGATACAGATATGTCACTGCGGTGCCTAATTTTAATTGCCAGCTTGGTTGGATTAAGAAGTCTCACAGCATGAGTGAGGCATACCTTTGAATCAGTTATGAGAGTGGTTCCAGAAAGGATGAAATGAGGTGAAAAGACGTTGCCTGAATATAGGCAACATTGCTCCATAGACTGGAAACCCAGACTGGATAAAATGGGGGAAATGTGGGCCTGCAGTAGCTCAGCGGTTAAGAGCATGCGCTGCTCTTCCAGAGGACCCAGTTCAGTATCCAGCACCGAGGCTGGGTGGCTCACAACAACCTGTAACTAACTCCAGGGAATCTGACTCCTCTGACCTCTTCAGGCCCCTGCACTCACTTGCACATACCCACATTAAGACATGCACAGACATATACCTAATTAAAATCACAAAAATAAATACTTTTAAGGAGGAAAAGGAGAAAGTCTGGGGCACCCGAACCCCTCTTTCACTATCTTCTGAGCCACCCGGATGTGAACAAGCAGGTTCATATCGCTGCTACCACAGACAGAAACTATTCCCCTGCCACGTCTTTCTCTCCATGATGAACTACACACTCAAACCCCAACTCAAAATAAATCTTTCCTCCATCAAATTGCTTACTGCCAGTTATTTGGTTACAGCCACAAGAAACATAACTAATAAAGTCAATTAGAATCACATTTAGGGGCTGGGAAAGAAGTTAATGGAGCGCTTACCTAGCATGCCCAAGGCCCCTGGTTTGTTTACCAGCATCACATAACCTGGGCACGATGTACACACCTATAATACCAATACTGAGAAGTGCAGAGGAGAGGTGAGAAACCAGCCGCCTCCATCTTGTAATCAGGCACCATTTTCATCCTCTAGGTAGTTTCTGTTTACCATAAAACTTAAGTTTCTGTTTCTCATAACCTAGGCTGTCCCCTCCCGCAGTAACCATAGAATGTACTGTAAACCAGCCTCCCCCTCGGAGCCACCCATCCTCAGACATGTCCTACAACCATTGTTCCATGAGCCGCTTTCCTTAACTGCCTGCTCTCACTTCTGTAAACATGCTTATATGTAAAACCCCCCATTTTATGGTTTTTGCCCTGTAAAAGGGATATGGCAAATTGGCTCAAGGCTGGTCACATGAACCCCACCTTAAAGGAAGACAGCCACTGATTTGGCTGTGATGTGTACATGAATAAGATTTGGGTCAATGGTCTTTCTCCTTGCATCTGTGGGATTAACAAAGGATCACAAGTTCAAGGTTATTATTGTCATAGAAAGTTGGAGGCTAGTCTGAGATACAAGAAGACCCTGTCCATAAAATAAACACACTACAATAGCAACAACAACAATAAAACAATGCACTGGAATGTGTGTAGGATAAGGGAACAAAAATTAAAAGATAAATTTCAAGAGCATCTGATACTTCCAGAATATATACATAAATAAAGATGAAGATGTCAGTGATCACTAAATGAGAGTAGGTTACCACTTAAAACTCTGATGGGAATTAAGTTTTAATCCTAATACTATAGAGAGGCTGTTCTTTGCCTCGGACAAGAACATATTGCAGATATTTAAACCTAAGTCTCATGAAAAGCCTTGAGGAGGTAAAGTTGATAGTATTATTCTAAGTAGTTAAATGTTTAAAATGTTTTAGCAGAAATTCCTATTATGAGTCATGCTTAGATTTCTGAAAGGCTGAATATTTCAGAAAAGCATCGCCTAGGAAGCAATCTGACCCCCAGAATAAGAAATGTGAGCTAAATGCATTTATTCCTCAACAGGAAAGCTAGAATTGCAGTCATGGTGATTTAACAAATAACTGGAAATTGGAACTAAGCAAATTCCCAAAAGCAGTCAGTGAGGATGTTTGCTTGATACATATTATAAATCTTGCTTGCAGTAGTAATATAGTAAGTGCATAATAATATGAATTGCAATTACTTTAATTAAAAAAAAAAGGCTGAGGAATGGAGAGGGGGAGACTAGCATATGGAGCTGGAGAAATGGCTCAGAAGTTAAGAGCACTTTCTGTTCTTGCCCAGGCTCCAAGTTTGGTTCCCAGAGCCCATGTCAGCAGATTGCTCCAAACCACCTATAATTCCAGCTTCAAGAGATCCGTCATCCTCTTCTGGCCTCTGGAGTACCTATACTACACATGTACATATTCACACACATACTCACACACATAAAAACATAAATAAATAAAACTTAAAATACTTTTCAGAAAAGCTAGTGTGGGTTTTTAAAAAACATATGTGAATAGGGAAATTAGTAGTTTAACTCATTTTCACACTTCTCTGATACCACATTGTACCTATTAAGCCAAATACCATTGGGTAATCACCACCACCCTCCTCATTTACAACCCAAACCTGTTCACATTGAAAACAGTGCCTACAACTGAGTTTGCTATAATATTTGTGATCCAGCAAAGCTCAACTTAAAATTATTAACCGAAGAAAGGAGGGGAAATTTTATGTATCATAATCGAGGAAGGAAAAATAAAATTAAGTGGTTTATAGTGGCTCTTTCCTAACTAACACAGAAACAAAGCAAATAAAAAAAAGGAGCAAACAGCTCAAAATGGCAAGACATGAGCTGGATTTTAGCAGACTTTTTAAGGAAAACTGTGATCAGGCAGAAATTTATATAGGTCAGTGAAGGAACTCAGTATGGCTCCAAGGAGATTTTTGTATGGAATTACAGAAGTTATGCAGAGAGTTCTGGATTCATACAGTCTATGAAACTGAATCCTTGGACCATGTTTATGTAAATGTTTAGGGTCCATTTAATGTTATCCAGACACCAATGATGAAGGAATGATCTTCTCTATTCTGGAGTAGAATTAAATAAATAAAACAGAAATATAGATTGCTTAATTGTGGGGGTGATAAGGTAAATACATTGTCATCCAACAGGATTAATAGCCTACATTAATTACTGTCTCATTAATGTGAACAAAACACCTGATAAATGCACCTAAAGGAAGGGGTTTGTTGTGGCTCACAGTTCAGGATAACAGCCCACAGTGACGGGGAGTCACGGTAAAAGGAGTGTGAGGTCACACGACAGCCACAGTCAAGAAGCAGAAATCGATGAACGCTGGTACTCAGTTCACCTTCTCCTCTGTGTCCAGTCTAGGACCCAACCCATGAAACAGCACCACTCACATTTAGGGTGGGTGCCCCTGTCAGTTCACCCAGTCTAAAAGTTCTCCAGCAGACATCTCCAGTCCTAAGTTTGCAGTATTAACAACCACACAGGCCGTGGACACAAATGGCACAAACAGCTGTAGTACAGAGCCATCTCCAAACGAGAAATTATATCAGAGAAGACACTGAGCTGGGAGCCCACATGGCACCAGTCCAGATGCCCAGCTCACACCCAGAAGAGGGAAGACTCCCACACAGGGCTCAGGGAAAGAACAGCAGCAAGGACAGTGAAGTAGAGAGATGGGCCTCAGCCGAGGAAGCAGAAGTGCTAGGGTGAAGTTCAATAAAAGAAAAGTCCATGAGAGATCGGCACTAAAGGACAGTGAAACCGGGTTTCCTGCTCTGAGTACATTTTCTGCCGCTACAATAGAAAACATAGGCTGGATACTTTATGGAGAAGAGAAACTTATCTTCTAGAATTTAGATCAAGGAACCAGCAGACGGTGAGGGCCTTCTTGCTCTACCACCTGACAGCGAAGTGGAAGAGCAAGAGATAGCAAGTCCCTCCATTGTTCTTCGAAGATCATTGGTGGAGCACAAGGATGGGGCCTCCAAGACCCGGGCCTATCCCAGACACCCACCTCCAAATACTGGAGTTTTAGATTTACTTTCGTGTGTGTGTGTGTGTGTGTGTGTGTGTGTGTGTGTGTGTGTGTGTGCAAGGTACCCACAGAGACCAGAGGAGGATGCCAGATGCCCTGGTGCTTCAGTTGCCAGAGGCTCACATCCAACGGGGATGCTGGTAACTGAGCTCTGGTTCTCTACAAAAGCAGTTACCTGCTCCTAAGCACAGAGCCATCCCTTCAGCCCCTCCCCCATTCCTCCTATTTCAAACACTGATCTCCTAGGGAACAAAAATATCCAAACCTTAGTCTTCTTCCCATAGCCTCACAAACTTCATGTCCTTCTCACATGAAAAAAAATATTTGTTCTATTCTGATAGTCCCTATTGATGCCTTGTTTCAGCATCAACTCAAAAGTTCACAGTTCAGGATCTAGCCAGGGAGATGGACCAGTTAGTTGGTAAAGAAAGGACTCGCCACACAAAAATGAGGACCTGAGTTTGAATCCCTAGCACTCACGTAGAAAGCTGCACATGGCCATATGCACATGTAATCTCAGTGCTTGGTACTCAGAGAGAGGTGAAGCATTACTAACCAGCAGGTCTAGAAGAGTAAGTAAGCTCCAAGTTCAGTGAAAGGCCCTTCTTGCAAAATAAGGCAGAGAAACAGCTAAAGAAGACAAACGACATTTCCAGCCACCACATGCACATGGAAACATGTGCACCCACACACATAAACAGGTAAACACACACTTAAATTCCCAGGTAAAGAGTGGCTGAGGAAGACCCCAAAGGCTGACCTCAGGCATCTACATTCACATATACACACATATGCACACAAACATGTACACAGGTGAGTGAATTCAGAAAGTCTGATCTGAATCAGATATAAGTGAGAATAAGGGCACCATTCATAAGGCAAATTCTCTTCATCTGTTTTCCTGAAAAGAAGAATCAATGAGATACAAGTTTCCCAAGAACAATGCTGGGACAGACAGCAGACAGGCATTCCCACTGTAAAGGTGAAAGGGAGGGCAGAGAAAGGGACAACAGTTCTCAAACACAAGCAAAGTCCATCAAAGCAAACATCAGTGCATCCTAAGGAATGAGAATGATTATCTTTGATTCCATGTCCTCCTGTGGGGTACACTGAGGCAGAGGCTGGGGCCTCACAGCTCCTGGCTGCTGAAACCCCACTTTACTGGATGTAACTTAAGCTAATCTTACGAGTTGCAATTGACTGCCTGTGATTTTTCTTGCATGCAGATGACTCTCCAGCCCTGAGTTCCCAGGACCTAGGGTTCCCTGGGCATTATTCTCAAAGGGAATGTCTGCCCAGATCCACTTCCACAGCAGCTCTCTGTAGCACTATGTGGACCTGCAGGACCCACACCATGTAGAGAGCCAAGGCTGCCAGCTGTACCTTCTGAAACAGAGGCTAGAGCCAGACCTGAGCCCTCTTGAGAGACAGCTGAACGCAGCCAGGAAAAACTGCACTGTGATTTGAGGAATGAGGACATGAGGTAACCCTGAGCAGCAAGCCTTGAGGTCCCATAGGAAACCTGGATCCTTCTCCTCCAATTATTTTGTCCCTGAAACCTGGAACTCACGGTTGGTATAGAACAAGCAGCTTTTAACAAACCAACTCTGAAAAGAAAGCCCTTGCTCACAGACTTCAGTATGGTTCTCCATCTTCTGGAGAGCAGCGTGCAGCTCCCAGCTCCTTCCCATTCACACTAAGTCATCCCAAGCTTCCTTGGACAGCCCTTGCTTTCTTGCCTAAATTTGATTCGTGTTTTTTTTTAAATGACCAAGGTGTGAGTTTCTCAAACCTTCCTGTTCTGTCTTTTTAAATTGGGGATTATTCCTTTAAATCATTTCCTCATTTAATGTTTGCTATGTGTTCTTTTTTTTTTTATCAGTATATAGTTTTTATTCACAAATAGTATTTATTAGTCAATGTCTCCTATTTTCCATTATCTTTAAAAGAAAATATGTTTTCAATCAGAAAAAAAACAATATTTTATTGTTTTAATATTTCAGGTAATCTTATTTCAGCATCAACGAGACGGCTCTGTTAGAAATGTCTGTGTTGTACAAGGCTTTGACCTCATCTGGTTCACCATACGAATATGGACAAAAGTAGACCCCACAAAGTTATCTTCTATTCTTCACACTTCTGTCGTGGCCTAAAAACCCATAGTCACATAAAACACACACACACACACACACACACACACACACACACACACACACCAGATTTTTAAAGTAAATGTCACTGTTATTACATTATCTGGTACCTCTATAATACACTTAAAAGGCAATACTGCAAGATATTATGCCAAATGGATAACTGGTGAGGACATGAAGATGCTTGTAACTTCAAATAATATATACATATACATAGTACATCAAGTTTTATTATAAAATATTCAGTTGATTACTGATTAACTTGAATTATAAATTCTCTTCCAGATAGATGAAAATGTTTCTTTGGATACACATATTAAAAACATTAAACATTAAACATTAAATACATGTGTTTTATACTCTCTATTAAGTATTTTAACATTAATATTGTTTAAATATTTTGAGAAAATAATTCTTGGAAGTAAATCATCTACCCTTTGACTTGTACTCAGGAGACTGACACATGAATATTATGAATTCATATAATATCCATGACTGATAACTGACATTCAAGCTATTCTCTCACATTCATTTGTTGATCTGAGAAACTGCTATGAACAAATATTTGGTCCTCAGAGTAAACTAAATAATTTCACATGCAATAAAAGGAAAAAAAAAAAGAGATAGCAACATATCATTTTCACTTGGAAATAGGATTTATCATTCAATTTCTCCTACTGTGCATTATCTTTCAAGGAAAATGTTTACAATCTGAAAAGATGGTATTTTATAGATTTAATATTACAACTAATTTTATTTGAGCATCAAGGAGACAGCTGTGGTGGAAATGTCTTTCTTCTGCAAGTCTGTAATGTTATGTTGATCACCATATGAAGTTGGCCAAAAGTAGACACCACAAAATAAATCTCACTGCTATTACATTACCTAGCATTTCTGGATAATTCCCTTAGAAGACAATACTTTGTGATGAATTGCCAAATGCATAACAGATGAGGACATGAAGATACACGAGACTTTAAATAATGTATACATATTCATAGCACATTAATTTTATTGTGAAATATACAGTTGATTACGAAGAGATGTAAATTATTACATCTCTTCCAGATAGATGAAAGTGTTTCTTTGGATACATACATGAAGTATTTAATGATTTGTATATTCTCTATTAAGTATTTTAATATTAACATCATTAAAATGTTTTTGTAAGTAAATAGGTTGCAACAACTCTGAGTTTGGTCCCAGATTTTGGCACCAAAATATGAGTTTTGCAAATCTGAGGAAAGGCGTGCTGACTACCTGAGAGTAAGAAAACACCTTGAGCCTCTTAGCACAGCTCTGATAGCTGCAACTGCAATAAGACAGTTCAGTCCTATAGGGCAAGGTATCCCAGACACCTCAAGCTGCTCAAAACAACAACTCTGCCCTGAAGGTGTCTTGGACACCTGGAGCTGTTTAGTCCAAACCTGGAGGGAATATTTTCTGACTTCTCAGGAAAGACAGGCCTGGGAATGCTTCAGCAGGGAAGGGTATCCTGACTCTTCTGAAAATATCCTGCCTCTTCAGGCTATACCTGGTGTGATGGGTCATGGTCTCCCTGTAGGATATAGCAATCCTGCTCCTCTCCCAGAGAGCCACTACAGCTAAGCTTTGCTCAGCACCTATTTAAGGGGGCTTCCTAATAAAGCCCTGCTTTTCTGGCCAAAGAAATTACAAAAAATGTAGCAATTTCCTCTGGCTCAGGAGAAAAGTGTTACGTTTGAGCTTTTTTTGCTCTGTCTACTCAGCAAGGACCTTCTGTTCAGCTCCCCGCTTGCTCAATCCACTTGAGCCATCTCAGCAAGGTTCTTTTGTTCAGCTCCTCCTTGCTCAATCCACTATGGGATATCTCAGCAAGGATCTTCTATTCAGGTCCACCTTGTTCAATCCAACTTGGGACATCCCAATAAAGTTCTTCTGTGCACCGGTGAATGCAGGACTTCACACCCAAAACACTTTTAGATTATTGATTGGGAAGGAGGAGTCCAGGAGAGTAGCTGCTTCTACCAGGGTGGAGATGACAACTTTCAATTGACGAGGTAGGGCCGTTTATATAGGATGTTTTGGAGATGGAATCAACCAATCAGGTTTTTTTTTTCTGCCCAGCAATTGGCCAGTTTTATGGGATAGGACAGAGATGGTCCTGATTACAGAGACAAATTGTTTTTCTTTCACTGGCTTTTTCTTGGCTTTTTGACACTACCTTTAAGGGAAGGGCATATTTCTTTCACTGACTCTGATTCTAGGGACCAAGAGTGTTATTTTGTCACCAGTTTCAGAGTCAGGGCATGTTTCCTTGGTTCATTTCTCTGGCTCAGGTCCAAAACATAAGTTGTGTTTCTTTCCCTGGTTCTGGGCCCTAGGGACAGGATTCTATTATCCTGTTTTGTGGTTGATTAGTTTCACAAGTCAGTTTTCCAGGGGCAGAGATGGCACTGATTTGAGCCAAAGTGTGTTTTTTTTTAACTGGCCTTGTCTGTGTCATCTTTCCCTAATTCTGGGCCCCAGGGTTACTGTGGTTTTCTTTACCCAGCCCCCTTTCCCTACACTTTTGACAAAACAACAATCAATGAAAGTACATCATCTACCCTTAGACCAAGCTTCTTGCTAACTGTGCTTATACCTTAAATTAACCTATTTCTATTAACCTATAAGTGGCCACATGGCTTGTGACTTACCATTATCTTAATATGTTACTTCTCACAGCGGCTGACAGTGCCTCTCTGCCTCAGCCTTCACTTCCGAGAATTCTCTTGGCTTGTTCCGCCTATACTTCCTGCCAGGCTACTGGCGAATCAGCATTTTATTTATACAGAGTGATATTCACAGCAGAGATAAATTACACACTAAAAGATTTACCATTATATGGTTGCTCTGTGTTGTGAGTAGGTATTAACACATTGATTATATTCATAGGGTTACTCTCCAGTATGTGTTCTTTAAAATACTTTAAGATGACTGGGCTGTGAAATGGCTTTACCACACTGTTTACATTCATAGGTATTTTTCTCAATCATGTTTCTTTCATGAAATTGAAGACCATTGTGATGACAAAGGCTTTAACACATTGATTACAGTTGTATGGTTTCACTCCAGTATGTGAGTTCTTTTATGCCTCTGAAGATGAGAGTGATGAGCAAAGGCTTTACCACACTGATTACATTCATAGGGTTTTTTCTCCAGTATGTGTTCTTTCATGCGTTTGAAGATGACTGGGCCTTGAAAAGGCTTTACCACATTGATTACATTCATAGGGTTTTTCTCCAGTATGTGTTCTTTTATGTCCATGAAGAGAACTGCTATGTGCAAAGGCTTTACCACATTGATTACATTCATAGGTTTTTTCTCCAGTATGTGTTCTTTTATGTCCATGAAGAGAACTGCTATGTGCAAAAGCTTTACCACAATGATTACATTCATAGGGTTTCTCTCCAGTATGTGTTCTTTTATGTGCTTGAAGAACACTTGGCCGTGCAAAGGCTTTACCACACTGATTACATTCATAGGGTTTTTTTCTCCAGTATGTGTTCTTTTATGTCCATGAAGATGACTGGGATGTGCAAAGGCTTTACGACATTGATTACATTTATAGGGTTTTTCTCCAGTATGTGTTCTTTTATGTCCATGAAGAGAACTGCTATGTGCAAAAGCTTTACCACAATGATTACATTCATAGGGTTTCTCTCCTGTATGTGTTCTTTCATGCAATTGAAGAGCACTATGTCGAGCAAAGGCTTTACCACATTGATTACATTCATAGGGTTTTTCTCCAGCATGTCTTCTTTTATGTGCATGAAGATAACTGCTACATGAAAAAGGTTTACCACATTGATTACATTCATAGGGTTTTTCTCCAGTATGTGTTCTTTCATGTCTTTGAAGATGAGAGTGATAAGCAAAGGCTTCACCACAATGATTGCATTTATAGGGTTTTTCTCCAGCATGTGCTCTTTTATGTCCATGAAGATAACTGTTACCTGCAAAAGCTTTACCACATTGATTACATTTATAGGGTTTCTCTCCAGTATGTGTTCTTTTATGTGCTTGAAGATTACTGGAACATGCAAAGGCTTTACCGCACTGAACACATTCATAGGGTTTTTCTCCAGTATGTGATCTTTCATGTACTTGAAGAACACTTGGCCATGCAAAGGCTTTACGACACTGATTACATTCATAGGGTTCCTCTCCAGTATGTGATCTTTTATGTACTTGAAGATCACTTGGCCATACAAAGGCTTTATCACACTGATTACATTCATAGGGTTTCTCTCCAGTATGTGTTCTTTTATGTCCATGAAGATGACTGGGCTGTGCAAAGGCTTTACCACATTGATTACATTGATAGGGTTTCTCTCCAATATGTGTTCTTTTATGTACTTGAAGATGACTGGGCCTTGCAAAGGCTTTACCGCACTGAATACATTTATAGGGTTTCTCTCCAGTATGTGTTCTTTTATGTCTTTGATGATGACTGGGCTGTGCAAAGGCTTTACCACATTGATTATATTCATAGGGTTTCTACCCTGTATGTGTTCTTCCATTCAATTGAAGAACTTTCCAATTAGCAAAGGTTTTGCCACATTGATTACATCTATAAGGTTTTTTAACCATGTGTGTTGTTCCATGCCTTTGAAGATGACTGTGTTGTGCAAAGGTTTTACTACATTGATTATATTCATAGGATTTCTCTCCAGTTTGTGTTTTTTCATGCCTTTGAGGATGACTACGACATACAAAGGCTTTACCACACCCCATATATTCACAGGATTTTTCTGTGGTATGAGGTCTTTCATGCCTTCCAGGATTTAGAGGATTTTGACAAGGTTCTTCAACTTCAAGATCTTCCCAATTGTAACCTATAGCTGTGAGGTTCATATAGGTCTCCACCATCACATCTTTGTAGAGATTCCTCTGTGAAGGATCCATCAATGCCCATTCTTCCTCTCTAATAATATCTGAACGCTCTGAACAGGACATCACCTTGCAAGAGAAATGCCCCAGTGATGTGAAACAGCAGGATCTTCTTCAGTGACAGGGTTCTGAGGTGAAGGTTCATCATCTGCTCCATCTGGAGACAGCAGCCTCTCATTCACCATGTCATGGTTTCGCAGCTTGTCCATGCTCTCAACTCAACTCACTGCAGCAGGTCTCACAGCACACCACACAAAACTGCTGGAACCAGTTTCTCTACAAAACCAGGTCTTGCTATGTGTTCTTAAGAGAAGCCACAAACGCCAGCATCTTGTTTTTAGCAGGTATCCTACTTCATTGCTCTTAAATTCTGTTTTCCAAAAAATGTTGGGGCACAAACTTAATTCAGCCAAGTTCTTTGTTACTGTGTATGTGTGTATATGTGTGTATGTGTGGTGTGTGTATGTGATGTGTGTATGTGTATTTGTGTGTATGTATGTAG